>NC_084635.1:29037253-29084753 GCF_033978795.1 Nerophis ophidion
TGAGACACGAGTTAAAGCTCGACATCCATTGCTTTCCTCCTCTCCAAGGTTCTCATAGTCATCATTGTCACCGACGTCCCACTGGGTGTGAGTTTTCCTTGCCCTTATGTGGGCCTACCGAGGATGTCGTAGTGGTTTGTGTTGTGGTTTGTGCAGCCCTTTGAGACACTAGTGATTTAGGGCTACATAAGTAAACATTGATTGATTGATTGATTGATTAAAGTGCAGCATGGTTGGTTATGGTTTGAATTCATATCCAACACTTGCGAAAACGACTTTTTATTGTCAATATTGTCTGCTGAGTTTCATTTTTCAATGATTTCTGCTGGTGGCGTGCCTCTGGATTTTTTCAATGAAGAAAATGTGCCTTGGCTCAGAAATGGGACGTATTGAGGATGGTGATGAGGAATACAGGGCACCGGTGGAGGACTTTGTCACATGGTGTGGTAAGAACCATATATTTGAACATCAAATATATTGTCTTTGTAGTGCATTCAATTGAATATGGGTTGAAAAGGATTTGCAAATCATTATATTCCGTTTATATTTACATCCAACACGATTTCCCAACTCATTTGGAAACGGGTTTTGTAGAATATATTTACATTATTCATATATTATATACTACATATATAATACATGATATATATTGTATTATTTATTATTGTCTATTGTCAGCGAACTGTTGAGCTGAATTTCCCCCAGGGATCAATAAAGTACTTTCTATTCTATTATATTCTAAAACCGTGGTTCTCAAATGGGGGTACTTGAAAGTATGCCAAGGGGTACGTGAGATTTTTCAAAAATATTCTAAAAAAAAGCAACAATTCAAAAATCCTTTATAAATATATTTATTGAATAATACTTCAACAAAATATGAATGTAAGTTCATAAACTGTGAAAAATTGCAACAATGCAATAGTCAGTGTTGACAGCTAGATTTTTTTTGTGGACATGTTACATAAATATCGATGTTAAAGATTTCATTGTTTGTGAAGAAATATTTAGATGTATGTTCATGAATCTAGATGGATCTCTATTACAATCCCCAAAGAGGGTACTTTAAGTTGATTACTTTTATGTGTAGAAATCTTTATTTAGAATTGAATCACTTGTTTATTTGTATATATTTTTTTCCAAATAGTTCAAGAAAGACCACTACAAATGAGGAATATTTTGCACTGTTATACAATTTAATAAATCATAAACTGATGACATAGTGCTGTATTTTACTTCTTTATCTCTTTTTTTTCCAACCAAAAATGCTTTGCTCTGAATAGGGGGTACTTGAATTAAAAAAATGATCACAGGGGGTACATCACTGAAAAAGGTTGAGAACCACTGTTCTAAAAGGTTAAAAAAACACTGTAACAGCTTATGTAAAGCATGTTATATAGTCCATGTAATGTACTCCGATACGGTAGATGGCGGTGTGTACTCATGTGCCTATAGATGCAAACCCGCCAAAATAACCAAAGAATAAGAACTAGTTTACGTTGGTGAGCGGTGGGTTTAGCGCCCCCTGTCGAGCTTTCTCCACCAGCGCAGGATTGGCCGAGCAACTCCGCCATCTTTTACCAGGCTGACTATAAACTACTCCAGCGGACTTTTCTTGTCGTCAAACCTAAACTTGGGGTCAGGTGCTCGGAGACGAAGAGGAAACAAAAAAAAAGAAGGCGATAAACGTTTCGCTTTCTGCCGACATTTGGCGAATCTCCATACGAACCTTGCAGTTTTATGGTCCAATGTGTTTGAGCGGTCTGGCAGCCCGAACGCAGTTTAGTTGTGTGGGTCCTGGTTGACGTCGCCTGCTCGCTTTTAGGCTCACCAAACAGCCGACGGAGGTGAACAAAAAACAGGTAAAAAAAAAAATGACATTTGACAAAGTCGTCTAAAAACGTGAGTATTTTACTTATTTTCATCAACGTGCTAGCTATCGAAGCTAATGCTATTCCAACTGCAAACAAGCCGATGCCACTAATCGTAAGTCGAAGCGGTAATTGCACTAATTATAATACTTATTTAAAAAATTGTTACACTTTCCACGCTGGCGAAAATGAAGAATATACTTTATGAATTAGTCACAAGACGCTTGTGTTTGTTGTGGCAGAAGGGAGGCGTGTCCTTCCATTTCAATGTGCTCATTCTCAGCATGTTTAGTATTTTGAAATCATGCTTCATTATTCTTTTATAACCTCTTATAAGACGTTACATCAATATACGTACTTTTTAAATCAAATCGAACGACGACAATGTTATCTAACAGTAAGTGCTATGAATCATCTACTAATAATTGATGAATGATTATTAACGGGTGTGGATCTTTGGGCACCTGACATTTCGAGCTGAAGTTACAGCTGTGCACTAAAGGGTGAGCGTGGCTTGAACATATTTAAAAAAAAATATATATATATATATAATATAATATATAACATAGTGAAATCGTTTTAGTTTCAGTCCTATTGTAGAGTCAGACCAATTCAGACCAGTTTCAGTACTATTCTAGATTCAGATCCAATTTTTGCTATTCATTATTTGATATAGACTTAAACTTAGACAAACTTTAATGATCCACAAGGCAAATTGTTCCACACAGTAGCTCAGTTACAAAGGATGGAAAGGACAATGCAGGTATAAAATAGAGTAAAAATGTACCGTTGTACCAATGTAACATGTAATATTTTTATATTATATATATACAGCATATGATATATAGTGATTTATTACAATTATTACACTTTCCACGCTGGCGAAAATGAAGAATATACTTCATGAATTAGTCACAATAAGCTTGTGTTTGTTGTGGCAGAAGGGAGGCGTGTCTTCCCACTTCAATGTGCTCATTCTCAGCATGTAAATTAGTATGAAATCATGCTTCATTGTTTATATCCTCTTATTAGACTTAACATCAATATACAATATTACGTTTTTAAATGAAATCGAACGACGCCAATTTTATCTAACAGTAAGTGCTAGGAATTATCTACTGATAATGTATTATGACTATTAATGATTATTACTAGGAGTGTGGAATTTTGGACACCTAACTTTTCGATCCGATGTTACAACAGTGCTCTAAAGGGTGACCGCTGCTTGAAGGCATTATTTTTTTAATAGAACAGATATATATTGAAATTGTTTTAGCGGCTCAAACCAATTCTTGCAATGTACTATTTGGTATACATAATTATATTATTACGAAGGAGATACGAGTTAAAAATCGTAACATTGAGCACAAGGCGGATGACAATAGATCAAATTTGACGGGGGTGAAAAAAAAAACAGCTAAGGGGGAGAAAAGGTAAAAATATTGTCTAAAAACCCGAGTATTTCACCCATTTTCAACAACGTGCTAGCTAGCGAAGCTAATGCTATTCCAACTGCAAACAAACCGATGCCACTAATCGTAACTCGCAGCTGTAATTACACTAATTATTACGCTTATTACACTAATTATTACACTTTCCACGCTGGCGAAAATGAAGAATAAACTTTATGAATTAGTCACAAGACGCTTGTGTTTGTTGTGGCAGAGGAGGCGTGTCCTCCCACTTCAATGTGCTCATTCTCAACGTGTTTATTAATATGAAATCATACTTCAGTAATCTTTTATAACCTCTTATTAGACTTTACATCAAGTTTTTAAATCAAATCGAACAACGGCAATTTTATCCAACAGTAAGTGCTATGAATCATCTACTGATAATTGATGAATGATTATTAACAAGGGTGTGGATCTTTGGGCACCTGACGATTCGAGCCGAAGTTACAGCTGTGCTCTAAAGGGTGAGCACGGCTTGAACACATCTAAAATATATATATAATGAAATATTCAACATTGAAATCGTTTTACTTGCAGTCCTATTTTAGATTAAGACCAATTCAGACCAGTTTTAGTTTCAGTCCTATTCGAGATTCAGACCAATTTTTGCAATGTACTTTTTGATATACACTTAGACAAACTTTAATGATCCACAAGGGAAATTGTACCACACAGTAGCTCAGTTACTAAGGATGGAGAGTGTAAGGATGGAAAGGATAAAGCAGGTATAAATTACACAAGAAATGTATCTTAGTAGCAATATGACATATGTGTAATATTTTCATATTATATATACAATATATGAGATATACTGATATATTATATTATATTACAATGCAGCTGAGATAGGCTTCAGCACCCCCCACGACCCTGAAAGGGACAAGCGGTAGAAAATGGATGGATGGATATATGTATATAATAGGGGTGTAACGGTACACAAAAAATTCCGTTCGGTAGGTACCTCGGTTTAGAGGTCACGGTTCTGTTCATTTTCGGTACAGTAAGAAAACAACAAAATATACATTTTTGGGTTATTTATTTACCAAATTTGTAAACAATGGCATAACATACCTATATACACAAAGGGTCCATTGCCAAGGTTAATGTGGTCAACATACAGTATATAAAATAAAAACTAAATAAGATAAGGCTCAGAATGGTTTCTTAACAAAACCTTTCTAAAAATAAAATGTTTTTTTTTGATGGATTGATTGAGACTTTTATTAGTAGATTACACAGTACAGTACATATTCCGTACAATTGACCACTGAATGCAAACACCCCAATAAGTTTTTCAACTCATTTCTAACACTTATGAGTACCATTGCTTTTTTAAAATGTGTCATTGCAGAATAAATAAAAATAAATGTTATGAATTATTGACCTATTTAAGAATGATTACTTCACATCAAAAATTCCACATGGATTTTTTTTGGGTAAAAAGTATTGCATAATTCATGTTTTTGACATAAAAATGGGTTTTTCTTCAACAAAAAGGCATAAAACATACATAACAAATATAAATTTTTATCGACAGATCTGTACCTGATCTAGATCAGGGTGATCAGAGGGCCACATGGCAGTTATGGCTGCCATCAGAGGGCCGCGTGTAACAGTGTATTATGTACGAATTGGCCTCTGGATTTCATTATTAATTATATGAATTGTTTCAAGTAGACTGTCCATATTCAGTAAAAACTTTAAATTTACAAAATTTTACTGTAAAATTGTGTTCTTTTTTTGTTAGTTTTTTACAACATTTTACTGAAAATGGAAAAACAGTACCACTGTTTTTTTTGTTTTACGGAAAAAACTGGCAGCTTAGTTTAGTATATATTATATACGATAGTTTAGCTTAGTTGCCAGAATTTTTGTGTTAAATTTACATTGATTTTTACAACATGATATTGTTAATGGAAAAACAGTACAAGTTATTTTCTTATTCTGGCAACTTAGCTGCCAGTTTTTCTACCGTAAAAACAAATGTAATACACAGTTAAAAACAACAACTGTAGATTTTACAGTCAAAAACTGGCAGCTCAGTCAACTAAATTTTAACGCAAAAAACAGTAGTAGTTTTTTTTCATTTACAGTAATATGCTGTAAAGAACAACGTAAAAATTTTTGTCATTTTTAATAATTTAATGGGTAGTTTGCTGTACAGTTAAGTATTTCTATTTAGACAAAAACATGTTTGGAATGTATGATAATATACTTTAATATTTGGTGCAATAATGGATACTATTAAAGTTTAAAAGACATTCAATTTCAAGCTGTACATATATTTTTTCTGTCAAAATGAAAACAATCAATTACATTTAGTGAGAAAATATGACGTACTTTATTGACTCCTATCATTTTCAGGTGTTTGCGGGCCAGATAAAATTATGTTGCGGGCCAGATCTTGAGTTTGACATCCGTGATCTAGTGATTCGAGCATAAAAAAATTAAATTGATACTTATTTTTAACATATTTATAATTGAGGTCCCTGGGACCAAACTTGAGCAAAGTCTTAAAAGTGAAAAAACACTTGTACTGGTTTTGAGAATTAAACCTACAAAATGGACACCCCTGGTCCGTCACACCAAACAAACATGTTATTTGGAGTAACATGAGAACAGAGTTAGTTTCTCCCACTTATTAGCTTTTGTCAGAATAATTGTATCGAAGTTACCACAAAACTTTGTGTTTCCATGAGTTCCCGGTGAGCAGACAAAAGCTGTCTTTGATCTTACCAAGCAAAAGGCTTGTAAAACTCCACTGTGAATGATGGGAAGCGACACAAAGGTGTCGTTTTCTTTGAGCTATTGTAAACCACAGGAAGATCTTGTCTTGACCCGAGATCTATAAAGTGGAGAGAAAGAAGGACCGCATCTTTTCTTTGAACTGTTTTGTGACCAAGGGCGACGGCTGTTTATGACCCTATATCCCCTCAGTATGACCCAATATCCCTTTAGAAACAGCGGTTGCTATGTAGTCAGGTAAAGTCCAAATAAAAAAGGAGGCATGCAATCCTTTTGTCAGAGCGTGGTGGAAGACTGTAAAAAGAGTACAGCCCAGCCGTTTCTCCTCATTGAGCTAAATTGAATCCTGTCTCTGTTTAATTCCTTGCTTCTTGTCTGTTTAATAGATGTCCTCCGGGTGTTTGAACCTGACATTTTTAAATACAACCGTACCTCAAATTTTTGACAAATGACTACTGTAGTTTGGGCTACATGGTGGGAGAGGGGTTAGTGCGTCTGCCTCACAATACGAAGGTCCTGCAGTCCTGGGTTCAATCCCAGGCTCGGGATCTTTCTGTGTTGAGTTTACATGCCCTCCCGTGAATGCGTGGGTTCCCTCCGGGTACTCCGGCTTCCTCCCACCTCCAAAGACATGCACTTGGGGATAGGTTGATTGGCAACACTAAATGGGCCCTAGTGTGTGAATGTGAGTGTGAATGTTGTCTGTCTATCTGTGTTGGCCCTGCGATAAGGTGGCGACTTGTCCAGGGTGTACCCCGCCTTCCGCCCGATTGTAGCTGAGATAGGCGCCAGCGCCCCCCTCGACCCCAAAAGGGAATAAGCGGTAGAAAATGGATGGATGGATACTGTAGTTTTGTGAAGTAATGCAATAATGATGTACAGTATTTAACTTCTCCGTCAAACACACCATCAGCAGCTTCATAATGTTTTCATGGATTAATGTACGCCATTTAGATACTTTTTAATAGGGTTGTGGGAAAAAATCGATTCGAATACGTTGTGCGATTCAGAATTGATTCTCATTTTGAAAAAAAATATATATTTTTTTTAATTATTATTTTTTTTTAATCAATCCAACAAACCACTACACAGCAATACCATAACAATGCAATCCAATTCCAAAACCTAACCTGACCCAGCAACACTCAGAACTGCAATAAACAGAGCAATTGAGAGAAGACACAAACACGACACAGAACAAACCAAAAGTAATGAAACAAAAATGAATATTATCAACAACAGTATCAATATTAATTATAATTTCAGCATAGCAGTGATTAAAAATCCCTCATTAACATTATCATTAGACATTTATATAAAAAAAAAAAAGAACAATAGTATCACAGTGGCTTACACTTGCATCGCATCTCATAAGCTTGACAAAACACTGTGTCCAATATTTTCACAAAGATAAAATAAGTCATATTTTTGGTTCATTTAATAGTTAAAACATCCATCCATCCATCCATTTTCTACCGCTTATTCCCTTGTGGGGTCGCGGGGGGCGCTGGCGCCTATCTCAGCTACAATCGGGCGGAAGGCGGGGTACACCCTGGACAAGTCGCCACCTCATCGCAGGGCCAACACAGATAGACAGACAACATTCACACACTAGGGCCAATTTAGTGTTGCCAATCAACCTATCCCCAGGTGCATGTCTTTGGAAGTGGGAGGAAGCCGGAGTACCCGGAGGGAACCCACGCAGTCACGGGGAGAACATGCAAACTCCACACAGAAAGATCCCGAGCCTGGATTTGAACCCAGGATTGCAGGACCTTCGTATTGTGAGGCAGACGCACTAACCCCTCTGCCACCGTGAAGCCCAAACAAATTTACATTATTGCAATCAGTTGATAAAACATTGTCCTTTACAATTATAAAAGCTTTTTAAAAAAATCTATTACTCTGCTAGCATGTCAGCAGACTGGGGTAGATCCTGCTGAAATCCTATGTATTGAATGAATACAGAATTGTTTTGAATCGGAAAAATATCGTTTTTGAATCGAGAATCGCAATGAATCAAAAAAATCTATATGTTATCGAATGGTGACCCCAAGAATCGATATTGAATCGAATCGTGGGACACCCAAAGATTCGCAGCCCTAATTTTTAACATTCTCTGCTGGCAAGGGATTTAATAACTTTTTATGGATTTTCCTGTACATTGATGTATTTAATTTGCATAGTGTGATGGTATCCTTGTCAGTATTTTTTTCCCCCACAATAACCATAATAATCCATGTGAACTCCAGGATGAAACGAAGTCTGCAAGGGACGCAGCCGGAGGACGTCGGCAGCGGCGGCTCGCTCAAGCACTCCTGCAAACAGAAGAGGGAGGCGGAGCTCGAGGAGGCGGAGCTCGAGGAGCCGGCGGTGCGTTGGGAGTGTCTGCCCCAGGAGATCCTCCTGCACATCTTCCAGTTCCTGCCGCTGCTGGATCGGGCCTACGCTTCTCAGGTAGGAGAAACTCACAAACTGTTGACAGCGCTAGCTGGCTTAAACGATAACATGAAAAGAAGAGACATTAATGCCATTCCCCATTAAGAAACTTCATACCCCGATATAAACTTTTATAAACACATTACTCTCTAAATATTCGGTTGTGTAGGTCGAACCGTCATTCTGTGCTCTCTTAGGACATAGTGGTCGTTTTATACTGTTAACTGTATATATAAATATATTCAATATCTTAGTTGCTCTTATAGTAATGTGTTTAATAGTTTAAATTGGGGTATGTCGTTCCTTGATGGGCAAAGATGTTAATGTCTTGTTTTCAAATAAAAAGTGCATTATCAATCACAGTTTTTCCATCATTTTAATTTAAAACGTTAATATTAATTTAACCCTTGGGGGTTTTACCGGAGTTACCAGTATTACCGTTTCTCGTTACATCCCTAATTTATTTGCACTGTTGTATTATATTGCTACACTTTTTGATTTTTTATATTATGATTACACCATGGGGAAATTTCGGTGCTCTGTGTGTTTCGGACACATGGCAAATTGACAATAAAGAATCTTGAATGTAACATGTTTGCAAGAAGTGATGCAAACAGGATTAATGATGGTACTGTACTAAAATGAGACTGGAGTCAGTACTATATTGCACTCTTCTGGTACCTGTATATGACCTATGGGATGTCTCCCTGCAAGGAAGGGGGCGTGGCCTCTGACCCTGCTTGATATGCTAGCTAACAATGGAACAAGACCCAAAGTTTAGTCTCACTCACTGGTGTCCAAAGTGTGGCCTGGCGGCATAAAGTGGAATAAAAGAGCAAACAATTGAAATGTTATGTAAAAAAGCTGCAATGTTGACTCTAATATCACAAAGCTACCATAAAGGTTATTTTTTTTTCTTTAAAACCGTTATTGTTCACATAATATTAATGAATCAAATGTTGTTCGCTAATTAAGGCTCCAAATACCTCAAATTCAATATTTGGGGGGGTAATATATTGCTTAGTTTGTGTTTTTGCTGAAAAAAACAGTTTTGTTTTTTTTTACCTATAAGAGCATTACAGACATTAAAAAAGGACAAATAAATAAGTATATGTATGTGTGTATATATGTATGAACATTTTATATATATATATATATATATATATATATGTGTGTGTGTGTGTGTGTGTGTTTATATGTATATATAAATATGTATATGTGTATATAAATATGTATATGTGTATATAAATATGTATATATGTATGTATATAATATATGTATGTATATATATGTGTATATTTGTATGTATGTGTATATATATACATATATATGTGTGTGTATATATATACTAGTATATATATATATATGTGTGTGTGTGTGTAACTATATATATGTGTATATATATATATATATATATATATATATATTTATATATATATATATATATATATATATATACACACACACATGTTGTCAATGCTTCGGCGTCGAGCAGGTATGTGTTTAGCAGCGGACATCGTACTCCCCCCAAATTATAAAAAACACTTCCCAGTCACAACTACTACTAGCATCACTACGAGCCCGTTGACCTTCTAGAAACTTAAACTGCAGCTCAGCTCGCTTGCAGTTCTGGCTTGAGGTGAAGACTAATTAGCTTTTAGCGTAACGTTAGCTCATTTTGCTGTGTGCGTGTGTGTGTGCGTGTGTGTGTGTGTGTGTGTGTGTGCGCGTGTGTGCGCGAGTGTGTGTGTGTGTGTGTTCGTGTGTGTGTGTGTGCATGCATGTGTTAGGGGCAGCAAAGCCCTGTCTGTCTGTTTTTTCACATGAATTAACATGAAGTCCATGGTGTTTAGGGATGAATAGTCTCTCCTATTAGAACTTGAATACACCTCACGGTGATGCTTGGACACATCATCAGTGATAAAACCCGGGGTCATAGGCTGTTTCGGGTCTTTACTCAACAGACACCCTCGCCCGGGCGACCCAGCCGGGGGTGATCAGACCCTGGCCTGTGTCCAAGTAGGGCACCACGGATCCCCCCTACGGATCCACAGCCACCGGGAGGCTTTTTCTATTGCTATTGTACTATTTTTTCAGCTATAGTTATATTAATCATTAGTAATGTAGCAGCGTAGTTTTGAATGGCAGGGTCCCTGCTATCACATGTTGACAAAAATATAACATTTGCATAATAAAAGTCAACTACAGGCTTCCCAAATGCTGTAATAAATTAAGCATGATGAGTTGACCTGAAACTGTTTAATGTTGCACTTTTTATATGTAACAGAAAGGTTTTGTCATTTTATTTAATCAAAGCAACAACTTGAGGCAGTTTAATGTGGATTAACGTGGGCAGAATTATTATAGTGTTCCCAATGTTAAAATGATGAAGTCATTGTTTACAAATTTGGTAAATAAATAACCAAAAAATTTATATTTTGTTGTTTTCTTACTGTACCGAAAATGAACCGAACCGTGACCTCTAAACCGAGGTACGTACCGAACCAAAGTTTTTGTGTATCGTTACACCCCTAATATATATATGTGTATATATATATATATATATATAATGTGTATATATATATATATAATGTGTATATATGAGTTGGGAAATTGTGTTAGATGTAAATATAAACGGAATACAATGATTTGCAAATCTTTTACAACCCATATTCAATTGAATGCACTACAAAGACAAGATATTTGATGTTCAAACTCATAAACTTTATTTTTTTTTGCAAATAATAATTAACTTAGAATTTAATGGCTAAAACACGTGCCAAAGTAGTTGGGAAAGGGCATGTTCACCACTGTGTTACATCACCTTTTCTTTAACAACACTCAATAAACATTTGGGAACTGAGGAAACAAATTGTTGAAGCTTTGAAAGTGGAATTCTTTCCCATTCTTGTTTTATGTAGAGCTTCAGTCGTTTAACAGTACGGGGTCTCCGCTGTCGTATTTTGCGCTTCATAATGCGCTACACATTTTCGATGGGAGACAGGTCTGGACTGCAGTTGGGCCAGGAAAGTACCCGCACTCTTTTTTTTTTTTTACGAAGCCACGCTGTTGTAACACGTGCTGAATGTGGCTTGGCATTGTCTTGCTGAAATAAGAAGGGGCGTCCATGAAAAAGACAGCGCTTAGATGGCAGCATATGGGTTGTACTTGTATAGCGCTTTTCTACCTTCAAGATACTCAAAGCGCTTTGACACTACTTCCACATTTACCCATTCACACACACATTCACACACTGATGGAGGGAGCTGCCATGCAAGGCGCCAACCAGCACCCATCAGGAGCAAGGGTGAAGTGTCTTGCTCAGGACACAACGGACGTGACGAGGTTGGTTCTAGGTGGGATTTGAACCAGTGACCCTCGGGTTGCGCACGGCCACTCTCCCACTGCGCCACGCAGTGGCAGAGTTGTTCCAAAACCTGTATGTACATTTCGGTGTTAATTTTGCCTTCACAGATTTGTAAGTTACCCATGCCTTGGGCACTAATGCACCCCCATACCATCACAGATGCTGGCTTTTGAACTTTGCGTCGATAACAGCCTGGATGGTTTGCTTCTCCTTTGGTCCAGATGACACGATGTCGAATATTTCCAAAAACAATTTGAAGTGTGGACTTGTCAGACCACAGAACACTTTTCCACTTTGCATCAGTCCATCTTAGATGATCTCAGGCCCAGAAAAGCTGGCGGCGTTTCTGGATGTTGGTCATAAATGGCTTTCGCTTTGTATAGTAGAGCTTTAACTTGCACTTACAGATGTAGCGACAAACTGTATTTCGTGACAGTGGTTTTCTGAAGTGTTCCTGAGCCCATGTGGTAATATCCTTTAGAGATTGATGTCTGTCTTTGATACAGTGCCGTGTGAGGGAATCGAAGGTCACGGTCATACAATGTTGGTTTCCGGCCATGCCGCTTACGTGGAGTATTTTCTCCAGATTACCTGAACCTTTTGATGATATTATGGACCGTAGATGTTGAAATCCCTAAATTTCTTAAACTTGCACTTTGAGAAACGTTGTTCTTAAATTGTTTCACTATATGCTCACGCAGTTGTGGACAAAGGGGTGTACTTCGCTCCATCCTTTCTTGTGAAAGACTGAGCATTTTTTGGGAAGCTGTTTTTATACCCGATCATGGCACCCACCTGTTCCCAATTAGCCTGCACACCTGTGGGATGTTCCAAATAAGTGTTTGATGAGCATTCCTCAACTTTATCAGTGTTTATTGCCACCTTCCCTAACTTCTTTGTCTTCTGTTGCTGGCATCAAATTTTAAAGTTAATGATTATTTCCAAAAAGAAAAGTTTTATCAGTTTGAACATCAAATATATTGTCTTTGTAGCATATTCAACTGAATATGGGTTGAAAAGGATTTACAAATCATTGTATTTCGTTTATATTTACATCTAACACAATTTCCCAACTCATATGGAAACGGGGTATATATATATATATATAAAATGCCATCCATCCATTTGCTACCGCTTATTCCCTTTGGAGTCGCGGGGGGCGCTGGTGCCTATCTCAGCTACAATCGGGCGGAAGGCGGGGTACACACTGGACAAGTCGCCAACTCATCGCAGGGCCAACACAGATAGACAGACAACATTCACACTCACATTCACACACTAGGGCCAATTTAGTGTTGCCAATCAACCTATCCCCAGGTGCATGTCTTTGGAAGTGGGAGTAAGCCGGAGTACCCGGAGGGAACCCACGCATTCACGGGGAGGACATGCAAACTCCACATAGAAAGATCCCGAGCCCGGGATTGAACCCTGATTACTCAGGACCTTCGTATTGTGTGGCAGACGCACTAACCCCTCTTCCACCGTGAAGCTCTATATATATAATGTATATATATAATTAAATTTTAAAGGGGAACATTATCACCAGACCTTTGAAAGCGTCAATATATACCTTGATGTTGCAGAAAAAAGACCATATGTTTTTTTAACCGATTTCCGAACTCTAAAAGGATGAATTTGGTGATTTAAACGCCTTTCAATTGTTCGCCTGTCGGAGCAATGACCTTTCACCTGTGACGTCACATTGTGAAGCGACCCGCCATATTCTCAAACACATTACACACACCAAGTCAAATCAGCTCTGTTATTTTCCGTTTTTTCGACTGTTCAACATCATGCCTCGTCGGTGTGTTGTCAGAGGGTGTAACAACACGAACAGAGACGGATTCAAGTTACAACAGTGGTGAAAGATGCGAAAGTCCCTCGTTTGTTCTGCACACTGTACCGACGACAGCTATGCTACAACAGAGATGGCAAGAATGTGTGGATATCCTGCGACACTCAAAGCAGATGCATTTTCAATGATAAAGTCAACAAAATCGCAAAGGTGAGTTTTGTTGTTATAGACTTATGTCTGGGTATCCGCAGTTCCTTAAAAAGTCTTAAATTCATGTATCTAAAATTAAGGCCTTAAAAAGTATTACATTTATTAGAAATTCCTAAGATGGTCTTAAATTCCGTACTCAATGGTCTTAAATTGTCGGGCCAGTTTTTTTTTTTTTTTTTTCGGGGCACGTCTTTGAGTAAAAGTTACGGCACGTCTTTGAGTAAAAGTGAGTGATTTCAGTGTCAGTCGCGCGCATAGTCGGGTCGTGCGCAGACTCCTTCCTTTGTTCCTCGCGTCCCCCGCCTTTCAGTCAGCATGGGGAAATGCTAGTTTTGCGAACGTTGGCTGGAGGACAGCCGGTTTAAAAGCTGGTTTAAGCCTGTTGCCTATCCCGAGGAGGCCAGGTGCATACTTTGTAAGAGAGATTTCAAACTTGGCACCATGGGAATTAGAGCGGTCAAATCGCACATGCAGTGCAGTAAGCATAAAATCGCGGCAGAGAGCCAAAAACAAACACCGGGCATCTCTCACTTCTGCGTGTGTCCAACGCCCCCTAAACTAGCAACAACTGCCGCTAGCAACACTGACCTGACACTAATCTTCGGCGGGACAGCAACATTAAAATCCGAGGTGTTATGGATCTTGCACTCTGTGGTGAAACATTAATCCTACACCTCAAATGATGGGATTGGCGATCTTTTTCGTGTGATGTTTCCTGATTCTCAGGTTGCTAATACATTTTCCTGCGGAAAGGATAAAACTGCATATATTGCGAGACACAGATTAGCACCTCACATCTAAAACCTGCTCTTCGACCAAGTCAACGGGTCTCGGTATGTGTTAATGTTTGATGAAACACTGAATCACAGCATGAAGAAACAACTGAATGTCCATGTTTTGTAGTTGATGTTATAATACTGTTTTGCACTATTATTGACCAAATGTAATTTATTTTTACCCTCACCTCGGTTATTATGTATTTACTGGCGTTGGTGTTGGTTTGTTTGTTTTGGATGTCAAAGTTTTTGGATCTCTCAAGATTTTTGATAAGCTGTTTGGCAGAGTGGTGCTTATCAGTTTGTTTATTAATAAACATACAAAAAGTAAACTTGACTGATTGTCATTGGGATCCCCAACCATTGCTTATATTTATAGATTTTTTTTTTTTTTTTTGGTCTTAAATTTCATTCAAGGTGGCATTAAAAAGGTCTTAAAAAGTCTTAAATTTGACTTGCTGAAACCTGCAGATACCCTGTATGTGGAGTGCTAATCAGACATATTTGGTCACGGCATGACTGCAAGCTAATCAATGCTAACGTGCTATTTAGGCTATCTGTATGTACATAATGCATCATTATGCCTCATTTGTTGCTATATTTGCCTCCAGCCTTTCCCTCCAACCACATTTAATGCCAAACAAACACATACGAATCGTTGGTTAGAAGGCGATCGCCGAATTCGTCCGCGCTTCCTCCCGTGCCGCTGTCTGTAGTGATATGTCTCAAAAGCTTCTGTTTCTTCTTTAATTTCGTTTCCGGTACCTGCCTCCACACTCCAACCATCTGTTTCAATACATGCGTAATCTGTTAAATCACTTACAGCGCTGAAATCTGAGTCCGAATCCGAGCTACTATGCTATACCTTTCTGCGCTATCCGCCATGTTTGTTTCTGGTGGCTTCACGCAGTGACGTCACAGGACAATAGACGGGTGGATATAGCGATGGTGTAAATCAGGATCTTTGAAGCAGTTTTTCGGGATATTGCGTGATGGGTAAAATTTTGAGAAAAACTTTGAAAAATAAAATAAGCCACTGGGAACTGTTTTGTATTGGTTTTAACCATTCAGAAATTGTGATAATGTTCCCCTTTAATAGCAACAGATCTGAAGTTGATTTAGAGAGTCAAGCTTTCCAAAATGTTTTATATATGATTTTTTTCAGCATTTTTATGACTGTAACCCTTTCCGGACCAAACCTGAGGGGAAGCCCGAAAGATAAACCAAGATCTATACATTGTATTGGTTTTGGAAATTAAAAATGTCGAAATGCCCCCAGCATGCTTTGATTTTTTTTCCAGCATGCGGCCATCTGTGACAAAAGTTTGCACACCTCTTTTATAAAGTAATGAACTCAGACAGTGATTGTCAATCTGTGGTACTGGTGCATGGGCTCCATCCAGTGGTGCCTCAAAGTTACGTGATTAAAGTACATATACATAATTTTTTGTTTTTGTTTGTGCAAACGCAGGTGTGTCGGGGCTGGAACCACGCCTTCCACATGCCCGAGCTGTGGCGCTGCTTTGAGTTTGAGCTGAACCAGCCAGCCAGCTCCTACCTGAAGGCCACCCACCCCGACCTCATCAAACAGATCATCAAAAGGCATGCCGACCACCTGCAGTACGTCAGCTTCAAGGTGAGCAGGTACGCTCGACAAAGGCGCGGCATGGGGTTCTGACCGGTATTTCCGTGCACAGGTGGACAGCAGCAGAGAGTCTGCAGAAGCGGCGTGTGACATCCTCTCTCAGCTCGTCAACTGCTCTCTCAAAACCTTGGGCCTCATCTCCACAGCTCGGCCCAGCTTCATGGAGCTGCCAAAGGTCAGCTCATATAAGGTTTTTTTGTACAAAGAATATAATTGAATGAACTTAACTATCATTAAATTTGCAGATAGCGAGATTAAGGACTCAAACTTTAGGTGCGGTTGTGGAAACAAATATGGAATAAAAATAAATCACATAGGTAGTAAAGAAAAAAAATAAGAATTTAAATAAACAGACCACTATCCAATAAAAACAATAAGCAATCCTGTACAATATACAAAACAATATACAAAGAACTGCACAATATACAGAACAAAACAAGAGAACTGGAGTAACAAACATGTCAGAAGGAAGTAAAACATATCAAAGTAGTGCCTCGGTTTAGGATTCTCCTCAGTTTTCATCCACAGCCAAATGCTCCACATAACCAACTCATCTGTGTGCGACTCCAGTTCCAAACACTAAGAATTCCACGCGTCGGAAACTCAATCTTTTGTCACGCTATTAATACATTCGTAGGTCCAACTGTGTCTTTCTTTTACAAAAGGTGCTTGTTACAAGTCCCCACCTGTAAGTCATTATCGCTCTATGATGTCACCACTGCTTGACTCTGCATCCAGTTTTCTATTGTTTGTCCTTCTCGGGGAGTACTTTATGAACTAGCACAGTTACACCACAAGTCTATCCAGTATGGATTTGTGCCGCGTGATCTAAGCCAGTGGTTCTCAACCTTTTTTCAGTGATGTACCCCCTGTGAACATTTTTTTAATTCAAGTACCCCCTAATCAGAGCAAAGCATTTTTGGTTGAAAAAAAGAGATAAAGAAGTCAAATACAGCACTATTTCATCAGTTTCTGATTTATTAAATTGTATAACAGTGCAAAATATTGCTAATTTGTAGTGGTCTTTCTTGAACGATTTGGAAAAAAAGATATAATAATAACTAAAAACTTGTTGAAGAATAAAGAAGTGATTCAACTATAAATAAAGATTTCTACACATAGAAGTAATCATCAACTTAAAGTGCCCTCGTTGGGGATTGTATTGGAGAGCCATCTGGATTCATCAACTTAATTCTAAACATTTCTTCACAAAAAAGAAATCTTTAACATCAATATTTAAGGAACGTGTCCACAAAAAAATCTAGCTGTCAACACTGAATATTGCATTGTTGCATTTCTTTTCACAGTTTATGACCTTACATTCATATTTTGTTGAAGTATTATTCAATAAATATATTTATAAAGGGGCTTCACGGTGGCAGAGGGGTTAGTGCGTCTGCCTCACAATACAAAGGTCCTGCAGTCCTGGGTTCAAATCCAGGCTCGGGATCTTTCTGTGTGGAGTTTGCATGTTCTCCCCGTGAACGCGTGGGTTCCCTCCGGGTACTCCGGCTTCCTCCCACCTCCAAAGACATGCACCTGGGGATAGGTTGATTGGCAACACTAAATTGGCCCTAGTGTGTGAATGTGAGTGTGAGTGTTGTCTGTCTATCTGTGTTGGCCCTGCGATGAGGTGGTGACTTGTCCAGGGTGTACCCCGCCTTCCGCCCGATTGTAGCTGAGATAGGCGCCAGCGCCCCCCGCGACCCCGAAAGGGAATAAGCGGTAGAAAATGGATGGATGGGATGGATATTTATAAAGGATTTTTGAATTGTTGCTATTTTAAAAAAAATCTCACGTACCCTTTGGCATACCTTCAAGTACCCCCAGGGGTACGCGCACCCCCATTTGAGAACCACCGATTTAAGCCATAAACAATTGGTATCGGTGTTTCCAAGTTTTCCCAGGTTCTAAACCAAAGGTTTAGAACGCACTTCCGACTCCAACTTCAGTCTCTCAAAAAATAACTTTATTTGCAAAAAGGTATTCCTTCTAACAGTCCATCCAAGGTGAACAAAAACATGTGCAACTGCATCCAATGCTATGAACACAAAACTAAAGCTCAAGTGTTGCGTAAGAAGTGGTCAAAAACTGTTTTCACCGCTCGTCTCTCAACCCGGCATTTGTCCAATCAGTGCACTCCTATATGCTCTCATCACAGGTGCTGTCAATGACGCTTTATAATTCAATAAATCACATAGCAATTGGGGATTATCGGCTGTTAAATGCTTTAAAATGTAATATTGGATATTATCGTTTTTGGTTTCAAAATTATTGGTTTCTGTTTCAAAAAGTAAAATGTATGACTTTTTAAAATGCCGCTGTGTACATGGATGTAGGAAGAGGTACAGAGCGCCAAGAAACCTTAAAGGCACTTCCTTTTCACACACACAAGTGAAAGCAATGCATACCTGGTCAACAGCCATACAGGTCACACTGAGTGTGGCCATATATACAACTTTAACACTGTTACAAATATGCGCCACACTGTGAACCCACACCAAACAAGAATGACAAACACATTTCGGGAGAACATCCGCACCGTAACACAACTTAAACACAAGAGAAAAAATACCCAGAACTCCCTTGCAGCACTAACTCTTCCGGGACGCTACAATATACACCCCCCCGCTAACCCAACCCCGCCCACCTCAACCTCCTCATGCTTTCTCAGGGAGAGCATGTCCCAAATTCCAAGCTGCTCTTTTGAGGCATGTTAAAAAAAAATAATGCACTTTGTGACTTCAATAATAAATATGGCAATGCCATGTTGGCATTTTTTCCCATTACTTGATTTATTTTGGAAAACCTCGTTACATTGTTTAATGCATCCAGCGGGGCATCACAGCAAAATTAGGCATAATAATGTGTTCATTCCACGACTGTATATATCGGTATCGGTTGATATCGGAATCTGTAATTAAGAGTTGGACAATATCGGATATTGGCAAAAAAACCATCATCGGACATCTCTAATTGCAATATATCAAAACATACAAACCCTGTTTCCATATGACTTGGGAAATTGTGTTAGATGTAAATATAAACGGAATACAATGATTTGCAAATCATTTTCAACCCATATTCAGTTGAATATGCTACAACGACAACATAATTGATGTTCAAACTGATAAAAAAATTTTTTTTGCAAATCATTAACTTTAGAATTTGATGCCAGCAACACGTGACAAAAAAGTTGGAAAAGGTGGCAATAAATACTGATAAAGTTGAGGAATGCTCATCAAACACTTATTTGGAACATCCCTCAGGTGTGCAGGCTAATTAGCAACAGGTGGGTGCCATGATTGGGTATAAAAACAGCTTCCCAAAAAATTCTCAGTCTTTCACAAGAAAGGATGGAGCGAGGTACACCCCTTTGTCCACAACTGCATGAGCAAATAGTTAAACAGTTTAAGAACAACGTTTCTCAACGTGCAATTGCAAGAAATTTAGGGATTTCAACATTACGGTCCATAATATCATCAAAAGGTTCAGAGAATCTGGAGAAATCACTCCACGTAAGCGGCATGGCCGGAAACCAACATGACCATGACCTTCGATACCTCAGATGGCACTATATCAAAAACTGACATCAATCTCTAAAGGATGTTACACATGGGTTCAGGAACACTTCAGAAAACCAAAGTACCTAAATACAGTTGGTGGCTACATCTGTAAGTGCAAGTTAAAGCTCTACTATGCAAAGCGAAAGCCATTTATCAACAACATCCAGAAACGTCGCCGGCTTCTCTGGGCCCGAGATCATCTAAAATGGACTGATGCAAAGTGGAAAAGTGTTCTGTGGTCTGATCCGTCCACATTTCAAATTCTTTTTGGAAATATTTGACATTGTATCATCCGGACCAAAGGAGAAGCAAACCATCCAGACTGTTTTTGACGCAAAGTTCAAAAGCCAGCATCTGTGATGGTATGGGGGTGTATTAGTGCCCAAGGCATGGGTAAATTACACATCTGTGAAGGCACCATTAATTCTGGAAGGTACATACAGGTTTTGGAACAACATATGCTGTCATCTAAGCGCTGTCTTTTTCATGGACGCCCCTGCTTATTTCAGTAAGACAATGACAAGCCACATTCAGCACGTGTTACAACAGCGTGGCTTCGTAAAAAAAGAGTGCGGGTACTTTCCTGGCCCGCCTGCAGTCCAGACCTGTCTCCCATCGAAAATGTGTGGCGCATTAAGAAGCGTAAAATACTACAGCGGCAACCCTGGACTGTTGAACGACTGAAGCTCTACATAAAACAAGAATGGGAAAGAATTCCACTTTCAAAGCTTCAACAATTAGTTTCCTCAGTTCCCAAACGTTTATTGAGTGTTGTTAAAAGAAAAGGTGATGTAACACAGTGGTGAACATGCCCTTTCCCAACTACTTTGGCACGTGTTGCAGCCATGAAATCCTAAGTTAATTATTTGCAAAAAAAAAAAAAATTAAAGTTTATGAGTTTGAACATCAAAAGTGCACTCAATTGAATATGGGTTGAAAAGGATTTGCAAATCATTGTATTCCGTTTATATTTACATCGAACACAAATTCCCAACTTGTATTTTCATGGCAATTCACAAAACAAATAATTTAACTTAATAATATATGCAGTACTAGAGAAATACAAAGAAAACAAAAATGGCTCCCACAATCATAAGGAGAAAAATTAAAGTACAGCAGCAGAGTAGGCCCATGTATTCATCAAACACCACCACAATGACCAACACCAAAGTGCAGAAGCGCAGTAGGCCCGAGCGTTCATCAAGCAAGAAATAATTAATTTACTTTAACAATATATGCAAGACTACAGAAATATAAATAACACAAAAATGGCTACCACACAATATATATAGATGTTACGTTCGCAAACTAATTCTTTAAACGGCTCTTTTAAGTGAACGATGAGAAGAACCGAGTCCCAATTGTGAGCCCTTTTTCATGCAGAAAGTGACATGCAAATTTAGCGACAGCAATTGCCCTCAGTGAAAATTAGACAAGAATGTGTTATTTAGTAACATTTTCAAAACGTTTTTGAATTTTTGTCATCTCCCTAGCAAACTATACCGGGGAAACTCCAAATATTAAATCAATGTTCTTAGGGATGGGCACCGTTCACATTTCAACCGGTACATGGGAATCGATGTCGTACGATGTATTCATGTGGTATTAAATACTTTTGATTTAATAATAACATATACCTTTTTATTTGGACTTCTTAACAATGCACTGACGTAACTGTTGTCTAGTTATTTTTTTTAAACTTCTGATTAGGGTTGTACAGTATACCGTTCCTAGTATAGTATCACGGTACTAATGAATAAAAACGTTACAATACTCTGTTTACACAGTACCAGTTCCCCCTATTTTTTTTTTTTTTTCACCGGCATTATGGCGCACTATTGTAACATGGCTGGTTTTACAAGCAGACGAGCATGTTCGGCAGCACACAATCACAGAGTACTTACAAGCAGACCCCGTCTGTAGACAGTAAAGGGAGAACGGACGCATTTTGGCCTAAAAACTGAAGATAAAGGTGATGTTATAAATAGAGCTGGGCGATATGGCCTTTTATTAATATCCTAATATTTTTATGCCATGTCACGATACACGATATATATCTTTGATATTTTGCCTTAGCCTTGAATGAACACTTGATGCATATAATCACAGCAGTATGATGATTCTGTGTGTCTACATTAAAACATTCTTGTTCATACTGCATTAATATATGCTCATTTTAAACTTTCATGCAGAGAGGGAAATAACAACTTAGTCTATTTGCCAAAACTGTATTTATTAAACAGTTATTAAGCAGTGGGAAAAACATTCATGGCATTTCCAAAACAGAAAGTGCAAAATTGTCAGTCATTTTAAAACAAGCTATGAGTGCACTTTGGTGCATGATGTCACTAAGATTACATGTCAAAACAACACTCAATTAAAGTGCACTTTTTGTACAGAACGCCACTACAATAGTCTAAAACAAATAAAGTGCGCTTTTGTGCATGATGTCACACAAGATATTTCAATAACTGTCAAATAAAAATGAGCTGCATAATAGGAAATCAAATTGTGTATGTACTTCGCTATGTGGTAGGTTACTGCGGACATTGTCTCTTTCTGTTGTTGACTATTTTTTCATACCGTGTTAATCTGGAAATGGTTGCTTCGGCATTTTGTTGGTGTGGCACCAGCCAAGATGTTGACATGCAAAGTTTCAAGCACTCTTCATTCTCTACCGGGTGACTTTTCAAAAGCTACAAATTAGCAGTGTTGCTACTTTTTGTAGCAACGCTTTTGCCGCATACTTGACATATTACGGTTGTCTGTTCAACATCTTCCCGCTTGAAGCCAAACCACCGCCAGACGATGGAACCTCTGCTGTTTTTCTTGGGAATTAATTCTTCTTCCTTCATTTGTTACCAGATTCGCACCTTGTTTCTCTCATTTTACCACAGCTAACATTACCCATTGTCGCTACCTCTCTGCTCTGCGTGAGCGTATGTAAGAATATGCGCTTGTTTTATCTCTGTGAGAAGGAGAGACAAGAAAGAGTGAGAAGAGCCTGTAGTGTAATGCCCGCAGCTAAAAGCAACTTTGTGAGAACTTATACTCGATTATCACGATATAGTAGGGGTGTAACCGTACACAAAAATTTCGGTTCGGTACGTACCTCGGTTCAGAGGTCACGGTTCGGTTCATTTTCGGTACAGTAAGAAAAAAACTAAATATAAATTTTTTGATTACTTATTTAACAAATTTGCTTTGTCTTCCACCAAAAATAATTTTGTTAGTGGAATATTTGATGTGAAGTTCTCGGAAACTTGGATAGGTCAATAATTCATAATAACATTGATTTTGATTCAATATTATGTTTTAAACAATGACAGTTTGAAAGAAAAAAAAACAGCTTTGTTTTATTAGTAAACGTTGCAAGTTTTTCTAAATTGAATTTAGCCTTTAAGATTTTTTATTTCACTTTTGTTTATGTTTTTGTTTACTTTAATAGTTTTTTTAGAATGTGCCTTGGGCCTTTAAAACATTAGCTGTGTGCCGCAAATGGCCTCCGGGGCACACTTTTGAAAGCCCTGCTATAGATAATAAAAAATTAAATTTGATTAACCAAAGGATAAAAAGCAGAGCCTGGCGACGCATGCGCGTTTATCATAACTCTCTCGCTCTCTCTGTCTCTGCCCCGCCCTCGCGAATGTTAACGCTGTGTGCACTACTTTTTTTTTTTTTTTTTTAACCCCTTCTTAACCCTGAACGTACATTGAAAATACACACAACAATAACTTAAAACGCCGGACATTTGAGGCATTTAAGAAACTCCACATGGACAGCTCCGCAAAGAGTACATATCCCGTGAAAAGAGGAGGTGTGGTCAGTCTATCATAGCCCCGTCGTTGCTAGCATGCCGTGTGTTGTTGTTTTTCTGATTGATTGAAACTTTTATTAGTAGATTGCACAGTACAGTACATATTCCGTACAATTGACCACTAAATAGTAACACCCCAATAAGTATTTCAACTTGTGTAAGTTGGGGTTCACGTAAATTAATTCATGGTGCCTCGGTGTGCATTGTTAACAAAACGTGCGGTGCACTACTTATATGTCCATGTCGTTCGGTTCACCTGCGAACCGAACCGAAACCCACGTACCGAAACGGTTCAATACAAATAAACGTACCGTTACACCCCTACGATATAGTCATTTTCTATATCGCACAGGGACAAACCCGCGATATATCGAGTATATTCGATATGTCGCCCAGCCCTAGTTATAACACTGAAACACCCTCAGGAAGAGGTGCTTTAAGACATGGCGAGATAGCTAGCAGCTAACATCCATTCGCAGTCTGCGGTGTTTTAGCTACTTTTAAATCACTAATCTTCACAGTAGGTAAAGGTTGTATTTTTGCCCCATACCTGTGAGAATCTTACATGTGACAGAAGCATTAAGGAGTGGGACTATCAAAGGCCATCTGCAGTGTGCTCAAACAACCACTAGGTAGCACATGTGAGCAGATAATAAGGTATCATCTCTTTCCCCTTCAGACTTATAAGGTCGGTAGTGCATTCTTTAATCACGTCGTGGCGCAGTGGGAGAGTGGCCGTGCGCAACCCGAGGGTCCCTGGTTCAATCCCCACCTACTACCAACCTCGTCACGTCCGTTGTGTCCTGAGCAAGACACTTCACCCTTGCTCCTGATGGGTGCTGGTTAGCGCCTTGCAGGGCAGCTCCCTCCATCAGTGTGTGAATGTGTGTGTGAATAGGTAAATGTGGAAGTAGTGTCAAAGTGCTTTGAGTACCTTGAAGGTAGAAAAGCGCTATACAAGTACAACCCATTTATTTATCACGTTTTAAGTTAGGGATGAGGCAAAATCTAACCCAGACCCACTCAAGAGATATAGCTAGACATATAGAGCGCGATGTGGTGAGCAACAAAAAGCGGGCCACCACTGTATTTGAAAATGTGAAAATGTTTTCCTCTCTGTCATAAGTAGTTCATCATGTAGACTAAAACATATTTTGACTTAGGGCTGGGCGATATATCGACATACTCGATATATCGCGGGTTTGTCTCTGTGCGATATAGAAAATTACTATATCGTAATATTCGAATATACGTTCTCACGCAGTTGCTTTTAGCTGCGGGCATTACACTACAGGCTCTTCCCACTCTTTCTTGTCTCTGCTTTTCACAGACAGCAAGTGCACCTTCTTACATACGTCACATACGTATACGCCCTCGCGGAGCAGAGAGGTATCAGCATGGGTAATGTTAGCTGTGGTGCAAGTAGTAATACGAGAGAAAGAAGGTGCGAATCTGGTAACAAATGAAGGAAGAATTAACTCTCAAGAAAAACAGCAGGGGCTCCATCGTCTGGCGGTGGTTTGGCTTCAAGTGGTAATATGTCAAACAGACAACCGTAATTTGTCACGTGTGAGGTAAAAGTGTTGCTAAAAAAATAGCATTACTGCTTATATGAAGAATCATTTGAAAAGTCACCTGCTAGAGAATGAAGAGTGAATACTCCGCATGTCAACATCTCTGTTTGGTGCCACACGCCCACACCATCAAAATGCTGAGGCAAACATTTCCAGATGAACAAAGTATGAAAAAATAGTCAACAACCAAAGGAGATAATGTCTGCAGTAACCTACCACATAGCGAAGGACGAACACTATTTGATTTCCTATTATGCAACTAATTTTTATTTGACAGTTATTGAAATATCTTGTGTGACATCATGCACAAAAGTGCACTTTATTTGTTTTAAGCTATTGTAGTGGCGTTCTGTACAAAAAGTGCACTTTAATTTAGTGTTGTTTTGATATGTCATCTTAGTGACATCATGCACGAAAGTGCACTAATAGCTTGGTTTAATATGTTTCTGACAATCTTGCACTTTCTGTTTTGGAAATGACATGAATGTTTGTGCCACTGCTTAATAACTGTTTAATAAATACAGTTTTTGGTCAATTGACTTAGTTGTAATTTCCCTCTCTGCATGAAAGTTTAAAATGAGCATATATTAATGCAGTATGAACAAGAGCGTTTTAATGTAGACACATAGAATCATCATACTGGTGTGATTATATGTATCAAGTGTTCATTCAAGGCTAAGGCAAAATATCGAGATATATATCGTGTATCGCAAAATGGCCTAAAAATATTGAGATACAAGTATCAAAAAAGGCCATATCGTCCAGCCCTATTTTGACTTATTTGTTGTCAAAAAAGCTGATTAAGAAACATTGTCTTACCAACTAGCCTTTATATACACACAAAAAGGGGGTGGGGGGGTGTAAACAGGACTTTTAGCATAGGGAAGGAAGGGCTAATCTGTTTTTTATTGCTCTGTTCAACAGTCTCACTTCATCTCAGCGCTGACGGTGGTTTTCGTGAACTCTAAATCGTTGTCCTCCCTGAAGATTGACGACACGCCTGTAGACGATCCCTCCCTCAAAGTCCTGGTGGCCAATAACAGTGACACGCTAAAACTGCTGAAAATGAGCAGTTGTCCTCACGTGTCACCCGCAGGTAGGAACAAACACAACGGAAGTGACAAGCGATCATTACCATCTGATTGATCAGAAACAATTGTCGCTGTTGGTGCGGCCATCAATCTCCGCGCGATCAATCCATTTGCCGGCATGTCTGAACTTTTAACACATGTAGAAGAATGTACGCCTGAAAGGCAAACTGCGCTTTTTGGGGGGGAATTTTGCTTAATTTCAGGCAAGAACACTGCATTCTAGAGGGTGAAAAACTACTACCATGAGGCGGGTAACAATACAGTCAGGATGCAACGATAAACGGTTTTGCTTGACAATATAAAAATTATTGTCGATAAATGATATTATTGCCATTATTTTTACAAGACCAAATGAATCATTAATGAAAAGATAATACACATTAATGCATGTATATCCTTTCAAATGCTATAAACTTGTATTTCTTGTTTATTTTAACGTTGTAATTGGAATGAAAACATATAAATCTCCAAGTTAAATAAATCAAACAAATAACAATAAAATACAGTACAGGCCAAAAGTGTGCACATACCTTTTCAGTCAATTTCTTTTTTATTTTATTTTCATGACTATTGACTTTAGTAGATTGTCACTGAAGGCATCAAAACTCTGACGAGCGGCGCCTGTAGGGGGCGCTGGTCAGAAACACCGACTTAAATCCCATTCTCCTCCTGTCAGGCATCCTGTGTGTGGCGGATCAGTGTCACGGCCTGAGAGAACTGGCTCTCAACTATCACTTGCTGAGTGACGAGCTCCTCATCGCCCTCTCCTCCGAGAAGCACGTCCACCTGGAGCATCTGCGCATCGACGTGGTGAGCGAGAACCCGGGCCAGCAGTTCCACAGCATCAAGAAGAGCAGCTGGGACGCCATGGTGCGCCACTCCCCCAAGTTCAACCTGGTCATGTACTTCTTCCTCTACGAGGACGAGTTCAACCCCTTTTTCCGCGACGAAATCCCCGTCACGCACCTGTACTTCGGCCGCTCCGTCAGCAAAGACGTCCTGGGCCGCGTGGGCCTCACCTGCCCTCGCCTGGTGGAGCTGGTGGTCTGCGCCAATGGGCTGCGGCCGCTGGACGAAGAGCTGATCCGCATAGCCCAGCGTTGCACGCAGCTGTCGGCCATCGGCCTGGGCGAGTGCGAGGTGTCCTGCAGCGCCTTCGTGGAGTTTGTCAAGATGTGCGGGGACAGACTGACGCAGCTGTCCATCATGGAAGAGGTGCTGGTTCCAGACCACCGCTACGGGCTGGACGACATCCACTGGGAGGTGTCCAAGCACTTGGGCCGCGTCTGGTTCCCGGACATGATGCCCACCTGGTGAAGCTGTAAGTGGCATGCAGACTTGTCTCCCCTATTGACGAACAAAAAAAATCATCCAAATCAAATAATCCTTTAGACCATATGGAAAAATAAAATGCCATCTGTTTGAAATTAGACCAAATTAGAAAAATACTCAATTGTTTTCAAGTCTGCCACGCTGTTCTTGCTATATGTTTTTATATTTATATGTATATTTATGGATCTTTGTTTTCCTGTTTTGGCAAAATGCACTTTTTTTTCTCCGAGCAATTAACAGATTTGTTAATACAAACAGTACAATAAAAAGTAGTTGGGAATGAAGTCGGAGCACAGGGGTGTCCAAAGGGCGGCCATTTGCGATTTTTTTAACTGGCCCGCGGTGCATTCTAAAAATATTATTGCAGAAAAATCATAAACAAGTGGGATATAAATGCTAATTTGATAGGGAAAAAGTTGCAATGTTGACTGAATTTTTTTTTAAAGCTGTTATTGCTGGAAAGGAAATACATAAAAAAATACTTATTAAATGATAAATTTGAAGTTTACATATTTTTTAACACTGTTTATGAGTGGAGCCCTTTTAGATCCACAGTAATTTTAGTGTTTTTTTTTCCCCCATTGCTCCAAAAAATAATTATGAATTCAAATCAACGGTGTTGGGAATTATTGTAAGACTCCCAATATTTCACATCAAATTTGAAATTTTTTGGGGGGGGAAATGTTGCATATTTTGTGTTTTTGCCATAAAAAACAGGCTTTTCTTTGATAAAAAGGGCACAAAACAAAAAAAGAGTATTTTACTTTTTATCAAGAGACCTGAAGTTGATTAGAGATTTAAGCGTACAAAACTAATATTAATTGTATAAAAACATTAATGGGTAGATGGCTAGAAACATTTTTATGAGTAAGACCCTTGACTTATATATACGTGTGTGTGTGTGTGTGTGTGTGTGTGTATATATATATATATATATATATATATATATATATAATATAATGTATGTATGCATGCTTTTGAAAATGGAAAATATCAAAATAGCCCCTGCATGCTTTAATTTTTTTAGTGTGCTGCCCTTGTTGAAAAATGTTTGGACACCTCTGTTGTAGCACGGACATGATGTATTTATTGTGTAATACACCATAACCTTCTGATACGGACAATCAAAACAGATTACAATTTCACCCGCTAAACCTACATTAAGCCACTCTTAATGTGGACTAATCTGAATGTACAGAGTGAGAGATTGCTCATAATCACTTGTAACGGCTATTGGCCCAGCATAGAGAGCTCTGCAATGCATAACTTTTATAAGCTGCTATGTTTGGTGACATGGTTGTAGTTTCTGTTGTGGACCAGGGCCAGGATGGCTGGCTGAATAGTGAGTTGGTGAGTCCACATACAGCATAATATGGACTATAATGGACATTGGGCATGCACAATATTGTTTTTTTAAGCTGATACAGTTACACGGGTGGATTTTTGCCTCATTCCTGTGAGAATCCTGCATGTGACTGAAGCATTAAGGGGTGAGGCTAGATTTCTTTATGCAGGACTTGCTGCAGTGTGCTCAAACAACCACCAGGTAGCATTTGTGAGCAGATAATACGACATCATCTCTTCCTCTCTCTGGATTTACCAGGTTTCCACTTTGAGGAAACACATTCTTCACCCACACTTTAAGTGAGGGATGAGGCAAAAAAATGGTACTGTACTTTGTGCATGTTTTCTTTCAAAACACCGTCATGGCAACGCTAGTTTTTCATGTGTCTGATAAGGAAATATTTGAAGGAGATTGTTGAAATTAGCACGAAAATTAAGTCCTACGCGATCGACGCCATGTTTATTGACGGTGAGCTGGGGATGTTCGTGACATCCCGTGAAAAGGAGCGCTTGATTTACTCATCTTAATGTGCAGTCCGACTAGTCTCACCTCATTGGGCGTTTTTGAAAACAACATATCGGCTATCTGCGATATTTTTCAATTCCATTATCCATTCGATATTTATCATAGACCCCTAATGAAAACGGCTAAAATGCAGTGATAATTGTTCCGCTTGTTTTGTTAACCAGGAATGTAACTATTACCAATTAAATGAAAAACCACGGTAACATTCTTAACGGTTCATAGCGCCGGTAAAAACAGCGATTCACAATTTCGTTTTTATTCTGATTATAAATCATTTCATCATTTGCAGAAATCGATTTTTTTTTTAAGAATCAATTGTTAAAAAAATGTTTTTTTAGGCGAACTCCATTACTGCACGTATGTTAGCAACCAAAAGGTTTTGTAACCTGTTTGGAAAGGTTTTGATTCTAAGTACTATACCAAATAATATATCGCAAGAATCCGTTTGAATCAAAAACCAATTCCAAATTGAATTGTCACCTTAAATCCGAATTGAATCCCACCTCGAACAGTTAGATTTGCCGTTTGAAATCAGACTTATCGTAAAATTGTGATTGATCACAAGAAGATCTGGCTGTGTGGATATGGCCTAGAAACGTTTTTAAAATGTGTTTGATTATCTTCTTTTTTTTTGTGGAAAATTTTAATCAAATATTTAATTCTATTGAGAATCAGGAGAAATAAGAATTGTTTGTGCACCTCTAATTGATCACAATTTGAAAAGCTCACTGTGATACTGCCCATTTCCTAGGGAAACAGCTAGTGCGCTAATCGCTAGCTAGCTTAAATGCTAGCATGCCCACAAGGCATGATTAAGTTTTAACAATGCAACTTGGTTAAAACCTTTAAAAACAGGTTAGAAAAGATCTTTCTGGTTGCGTAGGGATGTCTTAAAAATGTTCTTTAAAATTGTTCTTAATAAAAAAAAAAGTTTTTGATTATTATCTTTATTTTTTTTTTTTTTGTTGAAAATATTGAGAATCAGAATGAATAATAATCACACTCCGGATATGAATCAATGTTTTGTGCACCTCTAATTTATCACAATTTGGAAAACTCACGGTGATACTGCTCATTTCCTAGGGAAGCAGGTCGTGCACTAATTGCTAGCTAGCTTAAATGCTAACATCCGCACAAAGCATGATTAAGATTTAACAATGCAACTTGGTTAAAACCTTTCAAAACAGTTTAGAAAAGCTCCTTCTGGTTGCGTAGAGATGGCCTAAAAACGTTTTGTTATATTGTTTCTAATAATAAAACATTTTTATTTTTTTTTATTATTATCTTTATTTTTATTTTTTTATTTGAATCTATTGAGAATCGGAATGAATTAGAATTGCATTCCGGAAATGAATCAATGTTTTGTGCACCTCTAATTTATCACAATTTGAAAAACTCACGGTGATACTGCGCATTTCCTAGTGAAGCAGGTTGTGCACTAATCGCTAACTAGCTTAAATGCTAACATGCGCACAAGGCATAATTAAGCTTTAACAATGCAACTTGGTTAAAACCTTTCAAAACAGGTTAGAAAAGCTCCTTCTAGTTGCGTGGACATGGCCTATAAACTTTTTTAAAAATAGTTTCTAATAAAAAAATGTTTTTGATTATTATCTTTATTTTATTTTTTATTCACATTTTTTTATTTGAATCTTTTCTGGAAATTAATCAAAGTTTTGTGCACCTAATCACAATTTGGAAAACTCACAGTGATACCCCTCATTTCCTAGGGAAGCGGCTAGTACGCTAATCACTAGCTATTTTAAATGCTAACACGAGACATGATTACATTTTAGCAATGCAACTTGGTTAAACCTTTCAAAATGGGTTACAAAAGCTCTTTCTGGTTGCATGGAGATGGCCTAAAAACGTTTTAAAAAATTGTTTCTCATAAAAGTATATTTTAATCTATTGAGAATCGGAATGAATAAGAATCCCATTTTGGATGTGAATCAATTTTTTGTGCACCTTTAATTGATCACAACATGAAAAACTCACAGTGATACTGCTCATTTCCGAGGGAAGCATGCAATGTGCTAATCGCTAGCTAGCTTAAATGCTAACACAAACCCAAGGCATGATAACGTTTTAACAGTACGATTTGGCTATAAGATTTTAGTGTGTGTATATAATAGGGGTGTGAATCTTTGGACACGTAACGATTTGATCTGATTCCTGGGGTGACGATACAATTCAGAATCGATTCTTGATTCTTGTACTTTATTATTTTTTAATACAATAATTATGACACTTTTTCATAAAAACGGTTTCTGGTTTCATGGAGATGGCCTAAAAACTTACTTTTGAAACGGATTCTTACAAAAACAAAACAATTTAATGTTTTTTTTAATCAATTTTTGAAAAGTATTAATGGATTTAGAATTGTGCTGAATAAGATTTGCCCTTTGGAGTTGAATCCATTCTTTGTGCATCCCTACCAAAACTGTACCAGTACTTTTTGAGCACATTCAACAATATACCCCGATCATTTTGGTCCCACTCACCGTAACATGACATTTTTGTTACATTCTGAGTTTTACTTTATGCACTCGTTCTCCAAGGAATATTACTAGTGCACTTTTACTTCCACGAAGGGTCCTTTTCAGCCATTTTTTCCACGCATGAACTCTCGAGTGTATTCATCCATAATAAATCATATGAAATTAATCGTTTGATACCAATGTTTGATAGCGGTTGTTCCACACAGTGTAGATATACTATATCTCAATGTCTACCAATGATGCTATTTTACGAGATATATCTTCAATCATATTGGCTCGATTAGGTCTAAAAATGGACTTTACAAGTTTGTGGACTCACTGAAGGACCTCAATCAAAAATGACTTTTGTTTATATGGTTATGTTGAAGGCTATTGGCAATATTTAACATACTAATATTATTCAGATTGTACATGGGGACAGGGGCCCGTCATGTCTTTTAAACGCTTTTAAAAGTTCAGGCAAGCCTGTTTCTTTTCCTGAAAGCGTATCTATATATCTATATATATATATACCATGTTTTGGTGAACATGAACATTTTTTTGTCATTACGCTTTGTTTAGATTTTGGCCTAAACATTTTATTAGAAGGAAACGTTTTGTACTCTTGTTAAAGATGGGTATACTCCCGAAATATACCAACGAAAAGTTAATTAGGCTTTTTGGTATTTCCTATGTTGTGCAAGTAAACGTGATGGGAAATGTTTGCCACGATGTTGGCTACAAGTTGCCCTGAAGAAAACTAAACTAGATCATAAAGAGTTATGTATTATGAGCTATAATGAGACAGTTGGAGCTTCGTTCAGCTCGCCTTTGACAACTTTTAGTCGCCAAACAAGCTGTCCTGATTTTTAGCAAACTGTCCTAACTTGCTCTATGATGTCAAATAAAAAGCGTTCTTTAACAATATTGTATTCTACTTCTTCTCTTTTGTTGCCTGATTTACTGAGCTATGCCAACCTTTTTATTTTTATTTATTTATTTTTAACTTTATTTTAACAACAATGTGATAAAAAACACTGTTTTTCCAAACAACAACAATGTTACTATACAATCTATTATTGTTCATGTTGTGGTAATGCAATAATTAAAGATATTTTGGAACAAATTTACGCTGAAAAAAAAAATGTGTACAACACTTGAAAGGGAATAAAACATTTGTCCTTGATTGAAATAGTTTTTACGTTTTTAGACTGGAAAGTTTTCATTGCCTATGTTGTGGTAATGCAATAATTAAAGATATTTTGGAACAAATTTACGATGAAAAAAAAATGTGTACAACACTTGAAAGGGAATAAAACATTTGTCCTTGATTGAAATAGTTTTTACGTTTTTGGACTGGAAAGTTTTTATTGCCTTTTTATTAATTTTTTGTCATAAGTGGGTTATACAGATTTTTTCCCCCAGTATAAAACATTTGGTTGTACATTATGTTACTCTGGTTTTGTGAATATGGAATTTTCAGAGTACACAAAAAAGTTGAACAGCCTTCTGTAAGTCTTTATGAAAAAATACATTCTAAAATTAAAGTGTAAGAGCAAAAAGAATAAATAATAAAAAAATACTACAATAAAACAACACTTCAGTCCAGAGCAAAATGGTACAAAATGGCATCATACTGTATTTACATAAACATATTTGAATAGCCTATTTTATTTTTTTGAATGGCAAAGCTAAAATGAAAATTTGAGTAAGCAAAGATCAATTTATTATTATTATTTTTTGGTTTACATGACTATGGATTAGTGAATATGGAATTTTCCGGAGTAGACATAAAAGTTGAACAGCAATCTCAGTCTTAGTAAAAAATACTATGTAAAAATCACTGTGAAAGTAATAAGAAAAATAAATAAACAAATAGATAAAAAAGTAAATGGGAAAAAAAAGACTTTGCAGCCGATTTACGGATGAACAGGAAGTCTGTTGGGAGGACCTCAAAGCAACCAATCACAGAGTCGCCTCAGGTCACATGACTACTATACATTCGCTTCATTGTGTCCGAACGTTGCCCGGCGCACAATATACACATATTTGTACGATGATTGCATTTAAAATCATCCTCTTTACGCCGTACGATCAAAAATAACAACAAAAAAAAATACAGACTAGACAATTATTAAATCCTGCACGTACCTACTCACCGCCGCGTGGGGGCACTGTTCTCTAAGAAGCTTTTTCCATAATATCGGTGTTAATTTACAAACCCCGTTTCCATATGAGTTGTGAAATTGTGTTAGATGTAAATATAAACGGATTACAATGATTTGCAAATAATTTTCAACCCATAATCAGTTGAATATGCTACAAAGACAACATATTTGATGTTCAAACTTTTTTTTTTATTTGCAAATAATCATTAACTTTAGAATTTGATGCCAGCAACACGTGACAAAGAAGTTGAGAAATGTGGCAATAAATACGGATAACATTGAGGAATGCTCATCAAACACTTATATGGAACATCCCACAGGTGTGCAGGCTAATTGGGTATAAAAGCAGCTTTCATGAAATGCTAAGTAATTCACAAACAAGGATGGGGTGAGGGTCACCACTTTGTAAGCAAATTGTCAAACAGTTTTAGAACAACAATTCTCAACGAGCTATTGCAAGGAATTTAGGGATTTTACCATCTATGGTCCGTAAAATCATCAAAAAGTTCAGAGAATCTGGAGAAATCACTGCACGTAAGCAATGATATTACGAACTTTTGATCCCTCAGGCGGTACTGCATCAAAAACCGACATCAATGTGTAAAGAATATCACCACATGGGCTCAGGAACACTTCATAAAACCACTGTCAGTAACTACAGTTGGTCGCTACATCTGTAAGTGCAAGTTAAAACTCTTCTATGTAAAGCAAAACACATTTATCAACAACACCAAGGAACGCCGCTGGCTTAGCTGGGCCCGAGCTCATCTAAGATGGACTGATGCAAAGTGGAAAAGTGTTCTGTGGTCTGACGAGTCCACATTTCATAATATATTTGGAAACTGTGAACGTGGTGTCCTCCGGAACAAAGAGGAAAATAACCATTTGGATTGTTAGAGGCTCAAAGTTCAAAAGCCAGCATCTGTGATGGTATGGGGGTGTATTAGTGCCCAAGGCATGGGTAACTTACTCATCTGTGAAGGCACCATTAATGGTGAAAAGTACATACAGGTTTTGGAGCAACATATGTTGTCATCCAAGCAACGTTATCATGGACACTCCCTGCTTATTTCAGCAAGACACGTATTACAACAGTGGGGCTTCATAAGAAAAAGAGTGCGGGTACTTTCCTGGCCCGCCTGCAGTCCAGACCTGTCTCCCATGGAAAATGTGTGGCGCATTATGAAGTGTAAAATACAACAGCGGAGACCCCGGACTGTTGAACGACTGAAGCTCTACATAAAACAAAAATGGGAAAGAATTCCACTTTCAAAGCTTCAACAATTAGTTTCCTCAGCTCCCAAACGTTTGAGTGTTTTTAAAATAAAAGGTGATGTAACACAGTGGTGAACATGCCCTTTCCCAACTACTTTGGCACGTGTTGCAGCCATGAAATTATAAGTTATTTATTATTTGCAAAAAAAAATTAAGTTTATGAGTTTGAACATCAAGTATCTTGTCGTTGTAATGCATTCAACTGAATATTGGTTGAAAACGTTTTGCAAATCATTGTATTCCGTTTATATTTACATCCAACTCATATGGAAACGGGGTTTGTATTTTAAAGGGTAAAAAACACAACAAGTCACACCATCCATGGTTGAAAGTAATTCTGGAGTGTAGCGGGTGGCCATAAACAACGTTAAATTAAATATTTTCCCCTAAAACATGATCATTCCAAGATTCTGGTACATTTTAAGATTCTGGTACGATAACGTGTAATTTTCCATTTGGCAACACGTCCGCCAGTTGTGGCACGCCGAGCCAGCCCAGCCCAGACACGACTACTCCCCATCCCACACAACTTTGTTTGCCGACAGAAAGAAACAAAACAAGGAACAATTAATTAGACACATTCATCGCATTTTTGGAGGTGAAGAGATGATGCTGGGGGTGTCCGGGACGACGGGCAGGTGAGTATTTACATTCATGCTAGCTAGCGCATTTCACACACGATAGCCAGCAAGCTAAAGCTAGCTGCCCAACAAGACGCCAGTGGTCTTAAAGAAAATCGCGAAAAATGTTTGTATTTTGAAAATAATTTGACAGTTAGACCTTTTTATGTTTTACCCTCCCTCTGGGGAAGGTTAGCTAGCTGGTAGGATTAATTAGCAACTTTTACCTATCATCACATTTGTTGACATAAATGATATGAAGAGCGCATGCGCACATGGATGAAAACAATAATAATATTTTGGACATCTTAATAACGCATCATTTCCAAAGTGTATGTGCTGAATGTGGCAGTTTTTTTTCTTGGAGGTAACCAGACAAGATCCCGGTGACTCTCTCTAGTCCTCACCAAATTAGGTCATGACTCTGCAGTGAGTAATTAACCCTTCTTTTGTGACTCTTCGTACACTATATTGCTAAAAGTATTTGGCCACTTGCCTTGACTCACATATGAACTTGATGTGCAATCCTATTCCTAACCCAATATAATGTCGGTCCACCTTTTGCAGCTATTACAGCTTCAACTCTTCTGGGAAGGCTGTCCACAAGGTTGCAGAGTGTGTTTATAGGAATTTTCCACCATTCTTCCAAAAGAGCATTGGTGATATTGGTTAAAAGGCCTGGCTTTCAGTCTCCATTCTAATTCATCCCAAAGGTGTTCAGGTCAGGACTCTGTGCAGGCCAGTCAAGTTCATCCACACCAGAATCTGTCATCCTTGTCTTTATGGACCTAAGGGTTACGACTATGGCCTTTTTTTTTATTATCTTGATATTTTAAGGCCATATCGCGATATAGGATATATATCTTGATATTTTGCCTTAGGTTTTTTGCCGGTGGAAGAGGGGTTAGTGCGTCTGCCTCACAATATGAAGTTCCTGCAGTCCTGGGTTCAAATCCAGGCTCGGGATCTTTCTGTGTGGAGTTTGCATGTTCTCCCCGTGAATGCGTGGGTTCCCTCCGGGTACTCCGGCTTCCTCCCACTTCCAAAGACATGCACCTGGGGATAGGTTAATTGGCAACACTAAATTGGCCCTAGTGTGTGAATGTGAGTGTGAATGTGAATGTTATCCGTCTATCTGTGTTGGCCCTGCGATGAGGTGGCGACTTGTCCAGGGTGTACCCTGCCTTCCGCCCAATTGTAGCTGAGATAGGCTCCAGCGACCCCCGCGACCCCGAAAGGGAATAAGCGGTAGAAAATGGATGGATGGATGGATTTTGCCTTAGCCTTGAATTAACACTTTATGCATATAATCCCAGCAATATGATGATTCTATGTGTCTACATTAAAATGTTGTTCTTCATACTGCATTAATTAATATATGCTCATTTTAAAGTTTCATGCAGAGAGGGAAATCACAACTAAGTCAATTGACCAAAACTGTATTCATTAAAGTTATTAGCAGGTGTATTTTCAAATGATGCTATATATTAGCAGTAATGTTACTTTTGGTAGCAACGTTTGTGCACCACACTTGACAAATTAAAGTTGTCTATTCGACATCTTCCCGCTTGAAGCCGAACCACCGCCAGACGATGGACCCCTGCAGTTTTTCTTTGGAATTAATTCTTCCTTCATTTGCACTTTCTTTGTCTCGTATTACCACTCGCACGGCTCTGCTAGCAACACAGCTAACGTTACCCAGTCTGCTACCTCTCTGCTGGGCGAGGGCGTATATGTATGATGGGACAGTATGTGATGTGTGTAAGTTTGTGCGCCTGCTCGTCTGTGAGAAGGAGAGACCAGAAAGAGTGAGAAGAGCCTGTAGTGTAATGCCTGCAGCTAAAAGCAACTGCGTGAGAACGAATTCTCGAATATTACAATATAGCCATTTTCTATATCGCACAGAGACAAACCCACGATATATCGCCCAGCCCTAGTTCAGTATGATGTCGGTCCACCTTTTGCAGCTATTACAGCTTCATTTCTTCTGGGAAGGCTGTCCACAAGGTTGCGGGGTGTGTTTATAGGAATTTTCCACCATTCTTCCAAAAGCGCATTGGTGATTTCGGTCAAAAGGCCTGGCTTTCAGTCTCCGTTCTAATTCATCCCAAAGGTGTTCAGGTCAGGACTCTGTGCAGCCCAGTCAAGTTAGACTCTGTTATCCTTGTCTTTATGGACCTAAGGATAACGACGCATGGAAAAAGCGTGTGACTAAGGGTTATGACGTATAGACAAACCCTGAGAATCCTAGGCTCTATCAGATAAAAAGGCCTGAGAATCAGAAGGACTGCGGGGTCGCCAAAAAATGAAACTTCCGTGAGATTCAACATTGAAAATAAGCCAAATTAAGGACCACAGAGTCCACGTAAAAAACGAAAATTCTAAAATAGAAGAGGCCACAGAATGACGCCGGAGTCCTTTTGGAGCATTCAGAGTTCCTTTCACTGGATTGATTGATTGATTGAGACTTTTATTAGCCGATTGCACCGTTCAGTACGTATTCCGTACAATTGACCACTAAATGGTATCACCCGAATATGTTGTTCAACTTGTTTAAGTTGGGGTCCACGTTAATCAATTTATGGTAATAAGGGGACTAATAAGGAACTAAGGGGCCGAGCCCAACTCCTGAAAAAAAACAACCCCACACCATAATTCCTCCTCCACCGAATTTCACACTCTGCACAACGCAGTCTGAAATGTAGCGTTCTCCTGGCAACCTCCAAACCCAGATTGGTCCATCAGATTGCCAGATGGAAAAGTATGACTCATCACTACAGAGAAGGCGTCTCCACTGCTCTAGAGCAGTGTTTTTCAACCACTGTGCCGCAAAATACAGTCTGGTGTGCCGTGGGAGATTATGTCATTTCACCTAATTGGGTTAAAAATATTTTTTGCAAACCTGTAATTATTGAGTGTCTGTACTGTCTAGAGCTTGGCAGAGTAACCTTGTAATACTCTTCCATATCAGTAGGTGGCAGCAGGTAGATAATTGCTTTGTAGAAGTCGGGAACATGGTTTGTCATGATCACAATATGCAGGCGACAGCGGGAGGCAATGTGCAGGTAAAAAGGTATCTAACGTTTAAACCAAAAATAGACAAAAGGCGAGTGCCGCTAAAAAAAGGCATTGAAGCTTAGGGATGGCGATGCAAAATTAAACTAAAACTGAACCTGCTGTAAAGTAAAAAAAACAAAAACAGAATGCTGGACGACAGCAAAGACTTACAGCGCATGCAGCAGACGACGTCCACAAAGTACATCCATACATGACATGACAATCAACGGCATCCGCACAAAGAAGGATAGCGTCTGCACAACTTCAACAGTTTTTATTGCCAAAACAAAGCAGGTGCGGGGAATAGCGTTCAGAAAAAGACATGAAGCTGTTACAGGAAAATACCAACAAAACAGGAAAAGCCACCGAAATAGGAGCGCAAGACAATAACTAAAAACACTACACACAGAGAGAATGTCAAACACCTCAAAATAAGTCAAGGCGTGATGTGACAGGTGATGACAGTACACCTTGATTGATTGATTGATTGATACTTTTATTAGTAGATTGCACAGTACAGTACATATTCCGTACAATTGACCACTAAATGGTAACACCCGAATAAGTTTTTCAACTTGTTTGAGTCGGGGTCCACGTTAATCAATTCATGGTACTCTACTTTGAGACTAGAGTTATAGTAAAGCATGGTTGTTATGATTTGAATTCATATCCAACAATTGTCAAAATCGGCTGCTGGGTTTCATTTTTCAACGATTTCTGCTGGTTTTGTTTTCAATGAAGAAAATGTGCCTTGGCTCAGAAAAGGTTGAAAAACACTGCTTTAGAGTCCAGTGGTGACGTTCTTTACACCACTGCATCAGACGCTTTGCATTGGACTTGGTGATGTATGGCGTAGATGCAGCTGCTCGGCTATGGAAACCCTTTTTCCATGAAGCTCTCTGCGTACTGTACATGGGCTAATTGGAAGGTCACATGAAGTTTGGAGCCCCTTAGCAACTGACTGTGTTGAAAGTCTTTGCACTATGCACTTCAGCATCCACTGACCCCTCTCCTGTCGGTTTACGTGGCCTCCCACTTGGTGGCTGAGTTGCTGTTGTTCCCAAACTCTTCACTTTTCTTATAATAAAGTAGACTTTGGAATATTTAGGAGCGAGGAAATTTCACGACTGTATTTGTTGCACAGTTGGCATCCTATGACAGATCCACGCTGGAGATAACTGAGAGTGGCCCATTTTTTCACAAATGTTTGTAGAAACAGTCTCCATGCCTAAGTACTTGATTGCATACACCTGTGGCCGGGCCAAGTGATTATGACAACTATTTTCATCATTTAGATGGTTGGTCAAATACTTTTGGCAATATAGTGTATCTGAACACATATCTTAGCTTTAAGTTACCTGTAACAAAGCATATTCTACAGAATTTTGCCATAAATTAAACATTTTCAACTTTAAAAATGGCTTACAACGGTAGGTTGGGAGTTCAAACCTCGGCCAAGTCGTACCAAAGACTGTAAAAATGGGACCCATTACCTCCCTGCTTGGCACGCAGCATCAAGGGTTGGAATTGGGGGTTGAATCACCAAAAATGATTCCCAGGCGCGGCCACCGCTGCTGCTCACTGCTCCCCTCACCTCCCAGGGGGTGATTAATGGTGATGGGTCAAAAGCAGAGCTTAATTTCACCACCCTGTGTGTGTGTGACAATCGTGGGTACTATATTTTACTGTAAAATTTTGTAAATGTAAAGTTTTTCTACTGTAAAATCGACAGTCTACTTTAAACAATTTGTATAATTAATAATGAAATCCAGAGGCAAATTCATACATTATTCGCTGTTAAAAGCGGCCCTCTGATGGCAGCCATAACTGCCATGTGGCCCTTTATGAAAACCAGTTTGACATCCCTGATTTAGAGATTTAAGATTAAAAAAAAAATATATATATATATGACTTATTTGTAACATTTTTATGACCGAGACCCTTCCAAATTTGAGGAGAGTCCTAAAGGTTAAAAAAAATTGATATATTGTGTTGGTTTTGAGGGTGAAACCCCCCCCCCCCCCCGTCATGTTTTCATTTTTCAGTGTGAGGCCCTCAGTGGAAACAGTTTGGCTCGCCCTAATCCATGCTGTAAATCTGCATGTTGTCATTCACCAGCATTGCCAATGCCTTGGCGAGTGCGGCCTGTGAGCGATGCAAGAGTGGCTTTGCTCCCACAGAGAAGATCGTCAACAGCAATGGAGAACTGTACCATGAGCAGTGCTTCGTGTGTGCCCAGTGTTTCCAGCAGTTTCCAGAAGGACTTTTCTACGAGGTAATCCAACTTCTCTTCAACTCATCCTATAAATAATCCAGCACCATGTATCTAATGGAACTTATTGTTGTTTTTTCCCCATCGCTGGAAACTGTACTTTTATGTGTCTGCAGTTTGAAGGCAGGAAATACTGTGAACACGACTTCCAGATGCTGTTTGCTCCTTGCTGCCGCCAGTGTGGTGAGTACGGTACACTACCAAGTAGGGGTGTAACGGTACACAAAAATTTCGGTTCGGTACGTACCTCGGTTCGGTTAATTTTCGGTACAGTAAGAAAACAACAAAATATACATTTTTTTGATTATTTATTTAACAAATTTGCTAAATCTTCCACCAAAAAATATTTTTCTTAGTGTAATATTTGATGTGAAGTAATCGTAAACTTGGATAGGTCAATCATTCATAATAACATTGATTTTGATTCAATATTATGTTTTGAGCATTGACAGTTTGAAAGAAAAAAAAAATGCTTTGTTCTATTAGTCAACGTTGCAACTTTTTCTAGATTACATTTAGCCTTTATAGGGGAACATTATCACCAGACCTATGTAAGCGTCAATATATACCTTGATGGTGCAGAAAAAAGACCATCTATTTTTTTTACCGATTTCCGAACTCTAAATGGGTGAATTTTGGCGAATTAAACGCCTTTCTGTTTATCGCGCTGGAAGCGATGACGTCAGAATGTGACGTTGCCGAGGTAACACACCCACCATTTTCATTTTCAACACATTATAAACACTGGGTCTCAGCTCTGTTATTTTCCGTTTTTTTGACTATTTTTTGGAACCTTGGAGACATCATGCCTCGACGGTGTGTTGTCGGAGGGTGTAACAACACTAACAGGGAGGGATTCAAGTTGCACCACTGGCCCGAAGATGCGAAAGTGTCTGCCGCCAGACCCCCATTGAATGTGCCAAAGTGTCTCCACATTCGACCGGCGATGCTAAGACAGACATGGCACAGAGATGTATGGATAACCTGCAGATGCATTTGCAACGATAGTCAACGAAATCACAAAGGTGAGTTTTGTTGATTTTGACTGCCAGCTAATCGATGCTAACATGCTACGCTAATCGATGCTAACATGCTATTTACCAGCGGTACTAAAGCAGACATGGCACAGAGATGTATGGATAACCTGTAGATGCATTTGCAACTATATTACATTTCCTTCCACCCACATTTAATGCGAAAAAAACACTCACCAATCGACGGATTTAAGTTGCTCCAGTGTCAAAAGATGCGAAAGTCCTGATCGTTTGGTCCGCACATTTTACTGGCGATGCTAACGCAGCTATTCGGCCATGCTATGGCTATGAATAGCGTCAATAGCTATTCGCTCAATAGCTTCAGTTTCTTCTTCAATATTTTCATACTCCATCTGTTTCAATACATGCGTAACCTGTTGAATCGCTTAAGTCGCTGAAATCCGAGTTTGAATCCGAGCTAATGTCGCTATATCTTGCTGTGTTATTCCCATTGTTTGTTTACATTGGCAGCACTGTGTGACGTCACAGGGAAATGGCAAGTGTCTTCGCAGAGAGCCAAAAATAAGGCACATTAAGGCTTTATTTAGGGATATTCAGAGACCGGTAAAATTTTGAAAAAAACTTCAAAAAATACAACAAGCCACTGGGAACTGATTTTTATTGTTTTTAACCCTTTTGAAATTGTGATAATGTTCCCCTTTAAGCTTTTTTATTTCACTTTTGTTTATGTTTTTGTTTATTTTAATAGTATTTTTAGAATGTGCCGTGGGCCTTTAAAACATTACTGTGGGCCGTAAATGGCCGCCGGGGCACACTTTTGACACCACTGCTATAGATAATAAAAAATAAAATCTGATAAATCTATGGTTAAAAAGCAGAGCTTGGCGACGCATGCGTGTTTATCATAACTCTCTCGCTCTCTCTGTCTCCCCCTCCCTCACGAATGTTGCCGCGTGCAGCACTTTTTTTTTGTTATTAACCCCTTCTTAACCCTGAACATACATTGAAAATACATGCAACCATAACTTAAAATGCCGGACATTTGAGTCATTTAAGAAACTCCACCTGGACAGCTCCACAAAGAGGACATATCCTGTGAAAAGAGGACGTAAGGTCAGTCTATCATAAGCCTGATGTTAGCATGCCGTGTGTTTTTTTTTTTTTTATTGATTGAAACTTTTTTTAGTAGTTTGCACAGCACAGTACATATTCCATACAATTGACCACTAAATGGTAACACCCGAATACGTTTTTCAATTTGTTTAAGTCGGGGTCCACGTTAATTCATGGTGCCTCGGTGTGCATTGTTTACACAACGTGCGGTGCGCTACTTAATATGTCCGTGTCGTTCGGTACACCTCCGAACCGAACCGAAACCCCCGTACCGAAACGGTTCAATACAAATACACATACCGTTACACCCTTACTACCAAGGTTATCACCATACCACTGTAGTGAGTATGGTACACTATTAGGGTTAGCACCTTACCAGTGTGGTGAGTACAGTACACTACCATGGGTATACATTTTCAGTAGACCCATAATAAATTCATAAAAGAATCAAACTTCATGAAAGATTTTTGCGACAAACAAGTATGTGCTCCAATCAAAAAAATAAGAGTTGTAGAAATTATTGGAAACTCAAGACAGCCATGACATTATGTCCTTTACAAGTCTGTGTATATTTATATATATATATAAAATATGTGTATACATGTAGTAGATGTATACGTATAAATGTATGTACATTTATTTGTATATATACACATGAATATATTTATGTATATATATAAATATATGTACATATATGTATACATGTGTATATATATGTGTGTGTATGTAAATGTATATATATATGTGTATGTATATGTGTGTATATGTAAATGTATATATATATGTATATGTGTATGTATATATTTATGTGTGTATATTAGGGGTGTAACGGTACGTGTATTTGTATTGAACCGTTTCGGTACGGGGGTTTCGGTTCGGTACGAGGGTGTATCGAATGAGTTTCTAATCTAAAGTCTTAACAAGCTGCTCTGCTTTCTGCCTCTGTCTGAGGAGTGAGCACCCAGCATTGTCCCGCCCACACAACCATCTGTTTGGTTACATACAAAGCCAATCAGCAGTGCGTATTCAGAAAGCATGGGGTCAGTGCTCCGGCGTCGAGATGAGCAGATATGTGTTTAGCAGTTGGGCAGCGGACATCGTACACTCCCCAAATTATAAAAAACTCTTCCCAGTCACAACTATTACAAACATCACTATGAGCCAGTTAACCTTCTAGAAACGTAAACTGCAGCTCAGCTCGCTCATAGTTGAGGTGAAGGCTAATTAGCTATTAGCGTTACGTTAGCTCATTTTGCTGCGTGTGTGTGTGCGTGTGTGTGCGCGTGTTTGGGTGTGCATGTGTGTGTGTGTGCATAATAAAAGTCAACTACAGACTTCCCAAATGCTGTAATAAATTAAGCATGATGAGTTGACTTGAAACTGTTTAATGTTGCACTTTTTATATGTAGAAGAAAGGTTTTGTCATTTTATTTAATCAAAGCAACAACTTGAGGCAGTTTAATGTGGATTAACGTGGGCAGAATTATTAAAGTGTTCCCAATGTTAAAAGGATAAAGCCATTGTTTACAAATTTGGTAAATAAATAACCAAAAAATTGACATTTTGTTGTTTTCTTACTGTACCGAAAATGAACCGAACCGTGACCTCTAAACCAAGGTACGTACCAAACCGAGATTTTTGTGTACCGTTACACCCCTAGTGTATATATATATAGGTATATATGTGTGTATATATCCATGTTATACATATGTCTGTATATACATGTATCAGGGCTGGGCGATATTGCCTTTTTTCAATATCGCAATATTTTTAGGCCATGTCGCGATATACGATATATTTTACGATATTTTGCCTTAGCCTTGAATGAACACTTGATACATATAATCACAGCAGTATGATGATTCTATGTGTCTACATTAAAACATTCTTCTTCATACTGCATTAATATATGCTACTTTTAAACTTTCATGCAGAGAGGGAAATCACAACTAAGTCAATTGACCAAAAGTGTATTTATTAAAGTTATTAAGCAATGGCACAAACATTCAAGTCATTTCCAAAAAATAAATTGCAAGATTGTCGCAGACATTTTAAGAGTCAGATAAAAATGAGCTGCATAATAGGATATCAAATAGTATTTGTTTTTCACTATGTGATATGTTACCAAGGTTATGAAAATCTCTTCATTCTCTAGCGAGTGACTTTTCAAATAATGCTACATATTAGCAGTAATGCTACTTTTTATAGCAACGCTCCCCCCCCACACTTGACAAATTACGGTTGTCTGTTCGACATATTCCCACTTGAAGCCGAACCACCGCCAGATGATGGAAACCCTGCTGTTTTCATTAGGAATTATGTCTTCCTTCATTTGTTACCAGATCCGCACCATCTTTCTCTCGTACGGCTACGTTAGCAGCTAACGTTAGCCACGGCGCTACCTCTCTGCCCTGCGAGGGCGTGTATGTGACGTGACAGTTTGTGACGTATGTAAGAAGGTGCGCCTGCTTGTCTGCGAGAAGGAGAAACAGGAAAGAGCGAGGAGAGCCTGAAGTGTACACCCGCAGCTAAAAGTCCTGCGTGAGAACGTATACTCGAATATTACGATATAGTCATTTTCTATATCGCACAGAGACAAACCCGTGATATATCGTATATATCGATATATCGCCCAGCCCTAACATGTATACATATGTATGTATATGTGTGTGTATGTGTATATATATATATGTATATATATATATATATATATATATGTATATATATATATATATATATATATATATATGTATATATATATATGTATATATATATATATATATATATATGTATATATATATATATATATATATATATATATATATATATATATATATATATATATATATATATACATATATATATATATATATATATATATATTTGGGGCGGCATGGCGTAGTGGGTAGAGTGGCCGTGCCAGAAACCGGAGGTTTGCAGGTTCGCTCCCCGCCTATTGACATCCAAATCGCTGCCGTTGTGTCCTTGGGCAGGACACTTCACCCTTGCCCCCGGTGCCGCTCACACTGGTAAATGAATGATGAATGATCGGAGGGGCCGTAGGCGCAAACTGGCACCCACACTTTCGTCAGTCTACCCCAGGGCAGCTGTGGCTACAGATGTAGCTTACCACCACCAGGTGTGAATGAATAATGGATTCCCACTTCTTAGTGAGCGCTTTGAGTATCTAATAATAGAAAAACGCTATATAAATCTAATCAATTAATGATAATAATAATAATATTATTATTATGTATATGTTTGTGTGTGTATATATATATATGTATATATGTGTGTGTATATATATATGTGTGTGTGTATATATATATATATATATATATACATATATATATGTATATATATATATATGTATATATATACATATATATATGTATATATGTATATATATATATATATATATATATATGTATATGTACAAATCCCGTTTCCATATCAGTTGGGAAATTGTGTTAGATGTAAATATAAACGGAATACAATGATTTGCAAATCCTTTTCAACCCATATTCAGTTGAATGAACTATAAAGAAAAGATATTTGATATTCAAACTCATCAACTTTATTTTTTTTTGCAAATAATGATTAATTTAGAATTTAGGGCTGCGACACGTGCCAAAGTAGTTGGGAAAAGGCATGTTCACCACTGTGTTGCATCACCTTTTCTTTTAACAACACTCAATAAACGTTTGAGAACTGAGGAAACTAATTGTTGAAGCTTTGAAGGTGGAATTCTTTCTCATTCTTGCTTTATGTAGCGTTTTAGTCGTTCAGCAGTCCGTGGTCTCCGCTGTCGTATTTTACGCTTCATAATGCGCCAAACATTTTCGATGGGAGACAGGTCTGGACTGCAGGCGGGCCAGGAAAGTACTCGCACTCTTTTACTACGAAACCATGCTGTTGTAACACGTGGCTTGGCATTGTCTTGCTGAAATAAGCAGAGGCGTCCATGAAAA